>NC_142732.1:14492500-14493725 GCF_055471065.1 Atractosteus spatula | reverse complement strand
CTAACCCCCCCTAACCCTAACCCTAACCCTAACCCTAACCCTAACCCTAACCCTACCCCTAACCCTAACCCTAACCCTAACCCTAACCCTAACCCTAACCCTAACCCTAACCCTAACCCTAACCCTAACCCTAACCATAACCTAACCCTAACCCTAACCCTAACCCTAACCCTAACCCTAACCCTAACCCTAACCCTAACCCTAACCCTAACCCTACCCTAACCCTAACCCTAACCCTAACCCTAACCCTAACCCTAACCCTAACCCTAACCCTAACCCTAACCCTACCCTAACCCTAACCCTAACCCTAACCCTAACCCTAACCCTAACCCTAACCCTAACCCTAACCCTAACCCTAACCCTAACCCCTAACCCTAACCCTAACCCTAACCCTAACCTAACCCTAACCCTAACCCTAACCCTAACCCTAACCCTAACCCTAACCCTAACCCTAACCCTAACCCTAACCCTAACCCTAACCCTAACCCTAACCCTAACCCTAACCCTAACCCTAACCCTAACCCCTAACCCTAACCCTAACCCTAACCCTAACCCTAACCCTAACCCTAACCCTAACCCTAACCCTAACCCTAACCCTAACCCTAACCCTAACCCTAACCCTAACCCTAACCCTAACCCTAACCCTAACCCTAACCCTAACCCTAACCCTAACCCTAACCCTAACCCTAACCCTAACCCTAACCCTAACCCTAACCCTAACCCTAACCCTAACCCTAACCCTAACCCTAACCCTAACCCTAACCCTAACCCTAACCCTAACCCTAACCCTAACCCTAACCCAAACCCTAACCCTAACCCTAACCCTAACCCTAACCCTAACCCTAACCCTAACCCTAACCCTAACCCTAACCCTAACCCTAACCCTAACCCTAACCCTAACCCTAACCCTAACCCTAACCCTAACCCTAACCCTAACCCTAACCCTAACCCTAACCCTAACCCTAACCCTAACCCTAACCCTAACCCTAACCCTAACCCTAACCCTAACCCTAACCCTAACCCTAACCCTAACCCTAACCCTAACCCTAACCCTAACCCTAACCCTAACCCTAACCCTAACCCTAACCCTAACCCTAACCCTAACCCTAACCCTAACCCTAACCCTAACCCTAACCCTAACCCTAACCCTAACCCTAACCCTAACCCTAACCCTAACCCTAACCCTAACCCTAACCCTAACCCTAACCCTAACCCTAACCCTAAC